>NW_028256740.1:0-13641 GCF_048593485.1 Apis florea
CTCCTAGTAGGCGTATTTAGGATTTTTTCAGCTCCTTACATGCGCAAAACTCTCCTCTTTCGAATCATTTCATTCGGGTATTTCGGAGAGAAACGGTTCAGAAGCTATATTCAAAATAGTGGAAGGGTATTTTTAATTTTTTAAAATTTCGAAGTATTTAAATCGCTGTATCTTATCTTCTAGTAGGCGTATTTAGGATTTTTTCAGCTCCTTACAAGCGCGAAACTCTCCTCTTTCGAATCATTTCATTCTGGTTTTTCGGAGAGAAACGGTTCAGACGCTATATTCAAAATAGTGAAAAGGTATTTTTGATTTTTTAAAATTTCGAAATTTTTAAACCTCTGTATCTTATATTCTAGTAGGCGTATTTAGGATTTTTTTGGCTCCCTTCAAGCGCAAATCTCTCCTCTTTCGACTCGTTTCATTCCGGTTTTTCGGAGAGAAACAGTTCAGACGCTATATTCAAAATAGTGGAAGGGTATTTTTAATTTTTTAAAATTTCGAAGTATTTAAACCGCTGTATCTTATCTTCTAGTAGGCGTATTTAGGATTTTTTCAGCTCCTTACAAGCGCGAAACTCTCCTGTTTCGAATCATTTCATTCTGGTTTTTCGGAGAGAAACGGTTCAGACGCTATATTTAAAATAGTGGAAGGGTATTTTTGATTTTTTAAAATTTCGGAATTTTTACACCTCTCTATCATATCTTCTAGTAGGCGTATTTAGGAATTTTTGTCTCATTTCAAGCGCGAAACTTTCCTCTTTCGACTCGTTTCATTCCGGTTTTTCGGAGAGAAACGGTTCAGACGCTATATTCAAAATAGTGGAAGGGTATTTTTGGTTTTTTAAAATTTCGGAATTTATACACCTCTCTATCTTATCTTATAGCAGGCGTATTTAGGATTCTTTTGGCTCGTTTCAAGCGCGAAACTCTCCTCTTTCGACTCGTTTCATTCCTGTTTTTCGGAGAGAAACGGTTCAGACGCTATATTCAAAATAGTGGAAGGTTATTTTTGATTTTTTAAAATTACGGAATATTCAATCCTCTGTATCTTATCTTCTAGTAGGCGTAATTAGGATTTTTTCAGCTCCTTACATGCACAAAACTCTCCTCTTTCGAATCATTTCATTCGGGTATTTCGGAGAGAAACGTTTCAGAAGCTATATTCAAATTAGTGGAAGGGTATCGTTGATTTTTTAAAATTTCGAAGTATTTAAACCGCTGTATCTTATCCTCTAGTAGGCGTATTTAGGATTTTTTTGGCTCTTTTCAAGCGCTGATCTCTCCTCTTTCGACTCGTTTCATTCCGGTTTTTCAGAGAGAAACGTTTCAGACGCTATATTCAAAATAGTGGAAGGGTATCTTTGATTTTTTAAAATTTCGGAATATTTAAACCTCTGTATCTTATCTTCTGGTAGGCGTATTTAGGATTTTTTTGGCTCATTTCAAGCGCGAAACTCTCCTCTTTCGAATCCTTTCATTCTGGTTTTTCGGAGAGGAACGGTTCAGACGCTATATTCAAAAAAGTGAAAGGGTATTTTTGATTTTTTAAAATTTCGAAATTTTTAAACCTCTGTATCTTATATTCTAGTAGGCGTATTTAGGATTTTTTTGGCTCCCTCCAATCTCAAATCTCTCCTCTTTCGACTCGTTTCATTCCTGTTTTTCGGAGAGAAACTGTTCAGACGCTATATTCAAAATAGTGGAAGGTTATTTTTGATTTTTTAAAATTTCGGAATTTTCAATCCTCTGTATCTTATCTTCTAGTAGGCGTATTTAGGATTTTTTCAGCTCCTTACATGCGCAAAACTCTCCTCTTTCGAATCATTTCATTCGGGTATTTCGGAGAGAAACGGTTCAGAAGCTATATTCAAATTAGTGGAAGGGTATCTTTGATTTTTTAAAATTTCGAAGTATTTAAACCGCTGTATCTTATCCTCTAGTAGGCGTATTTAGGATTTTTTTGGCTCATTTCAAGCGCTGATCTCTCCTCTTTCGACTCGTTTCATACCGGTTTTTCAGAGAGAAACGTTTCAGACGCTATATTCAAAATAGTGGAAGGGTATATTTGATTTTTTAAAATTTCGGAATATTTAAACCTCTGTATCTTATCTTCTGGTAGGCGTATTTAGGATTTTTTTGGCTCATTTCAAGCGCGAAACTCTCCTCTTTCGAATCCTTTCATTCTGGTATTTCGGAGAGGAACGGTTCAGACGCTATATTCAAAATAGTGAAAGGATATCTTTGATTTTTTAAAATTTCGAAGTATTTAAACCGCTGTATCTTATCTTCTAGGAGGCGTATTTAGGATTTTTTGAGCTCCTTACAAGGGCGAATCTCTCCTCTTTCGAATCATTTCATTCGGGTTTTCCGGAGAGAAACGGTTCAGACGCTATATTCAAATTAATGAAAGGCTATTTTTGATTTTTTAAAATTTCGGAGTATGAAAACCGCTGTACCTTATCTCCTAGTAGGCGTATTTAGGATTTTTTTGCTCCTTTGAAGCGCGAAACTCTCCTCTTTCGACTTGTTTCATTCCGGTTTTTAGGAGAGAAACGGTTCAGTCGCAATATTCAAAATAGTGGAAGTATTTTTGGTTCTCCTTCTTCCTCTTTCATTTCATTCGGGTTTTTCGGAGAGAAACGGTTCAGACGCTATATTCAAAAGATTGGAAAGTATTTTTGATTTTTTAAAATATCGATGTCTTTAAACCGCTGTATCTTATCTTCTAGTAGGCGTATTTAGGATTTTTTTGGCTCATTTCAAGCGCGAAACATTCCTCTTTCGACTCATTTCATTCGGGTTTTTCGGAGAGAAACGGTTCAGACGCTATATTCAAAAGATTGGAGGGTATTTTTGTTTTTTTAAAATTTCGGAATTTTTAAACCGCTGTATCTTATCTTCTAGTAGGCGTATTTAGGATTTTTTCAGCTTCTTACAAGCGCGAAACTCTCCTCTTTCGAATCATATCATTCGGGTTTTTCGGAGAGAAACGGTTCAGACGCTATATTCAAAATTGTGGAAGGGTATTTTTGATTTTTTAAAATTTCGAAGTCTTTAAACCGCTGTATCTTATCTTCTAGTAGGCGTATTTAGGATTTTTTCAGCTCCTTACAAGCGCGAAACTCTCCTCTTTCGAATCATTTCATTCTGGTTTTTCGGAGAGAAACGGTTCAGACGCTATATTCAAAATAGTGGAAGGGTATTTTTGGTTTTTTAAAATATCGGAATTTTTACACCTCTATATCTTATCTTCTAGTAGGCGTATTTAGGATTTTTTTGGCTCGTTTCAAACGCGAAACTCTCCTCTTTCGACTCGTTTCATTCCTGTTTTTCGGAGAGAAACGGTTCAGACGCTATATTCAAAATAGTGGAAGGTTATTTTTGATTTTTTAAAATTTCGGAATTTTCAAACCTCTGTATCTTATCTTCTAGTAGGCGTATTTAGGATTTTTTCAGCTCCTTACATGCGCAAAACTCTCCTCTTTCGAATCATTTCATTCGGGTATTTCGGAGAGAAACGGTTCAGAAGCTATATTCAAAATAGTGGAAGGGTATTTTTAATTTTTTAAAATTTCGAAGTATTTAAACCGCTGTATCTTATCTTCTAGTAGGCGTATTTAGGATTTTTTCAGCTCCTTACAAGCGCGAAACTCTCCTCTTTCGAATCATTTCATTCTGGTTTTTCGGAGAGAAACGGTTCAGACGCTATATTCAAAATAGTGAAAGGGTATTTTTGATTTTTTAAAATTTCGAAATTTTTAAACCTCTGTATCTTATATTCTAGTAGGCGTATTTAGGATTTTTTTGGCTCCCTTCAAGCGCAAATCTCTCCTCTTTCGACTCGTTTCATTACGGTTTTTCGGAGAGAAACGGTTCAGACGCTATATTCAAAATAGTGGAATGGTATTTTTAATTTTTTAAAATTTCGAAGTATTTAAACCGCTGTATCTTATCTTCTAGTAGGCGTATTTAGGATTTTTTCAGCTGCTTACAAGCGCGAAACTCTCCTCTTTCGAATCACTTCATTCTGGTTTTTCGGAGAGAAACGGTTCAGACGCTATATTTAAAATAGTGGAAGGGTATTTTTGATTTTTTAAAATTTCGAAATTTTTACACCTCTCTATCATATCTTCTAGTAGGCGTATTTAGGATTTTTTTGGCTCTTTTCAAGCGCTGATCTCTCCTCTTTCGACTCGTTTCATTCCGGTTTTTCAGAGAGAAACGTTTCAGACGCTATATTCAAAATAGTGGAAGGGTATCTTTGATTTTTTAAAATTTCGGAATATTTAAATCTCTGTATCTTATCTTCTGGTAGGCGTATTTAGGATTTTTTTGGCTCATTTCAAGCGCGAAACTCTCCTCTTTCGAATCCTTTCATTCTGGTTTTTCGGAGAGGAACGGTTCAGACGCTATATTCAAAAAAGTGAAAGGGTATTTTTGATTTTTTAAAATTTCGAAATTTTTAAACCTCTGTATCTTATATTCTAGTAGGCGTATTTAGGATTTTTTTGGCTCCCTTCAATCGCAAATCTCTCCTCTTTCGACTCGTTTCATTCCTGTTTTTCGGAGAGAAACTGTTCAGACGCTATATTCAAAATAGTGGAAGGTTATTTTTGATTTTTTAAAATTTCGGAATTTTCAATCCTCTGTATCTTATCTTCTAGTAGGCGTATTTAGGATTTTTTCAGCTCCTTACATGCGCAAAACTCTCCTCTTTCGAATCATTTCATTCGGGTATTTCGGAGAGAAACGGTTCAGAAGCTATATTCAAATTAGTGGAAGGGTATCTTTGATTTTTTAAAATTTCGAAGTATTTAAACCGCTGTATCTTATCTTCTAGTAGGCGTATTTAGGATTTTTTCAGCTCCTTACAAGCGCGAAGCTCTCCTCTTTCGAATCATTTCATTCTGGTTTTTCGGAGAGAAACGGTTCAGACGCTATATTCAAAATAGTGGAAGGGTATTTTAGATTTTTTAAAATTTCGAAGTATTTAAACCGCTGTATCTTATCTTCTAGTAGGCGTATTTAGGATTTTTTCAGCTCCTTACAAGCGCGAAACTCTCCTCTTTCGAATCATTTCATTCTGGTTTTTCGGAGAGAAACGGTTCAGACGCTATATTCAAAAAAGTGGAAGGGTATTTTTGATTTTTTAAAATTTCGGAATTTTTACACCTCTCTATCATATCTTCTAGTAGGCGTATTTAGAAATTTTTGGCTCATTTCAAGCGCGAAACTTTCCTCTTTCGACTCGTTTCATTCCGGTTTTTCGGAGAGAAACGGTTCAGACGCTATATTCAAAATAGTGGAAGGGTATTTTTGATTTTTTAAAATTTCGAAGTCTTTAAACCGCTGTATCTTATCTTCTAGTAGGCGTATTTAGGATTTTTTCAGCTCCTTACAAGCGCGAAACTCTCCTCTTTCGAATCATTTCATTCTGGTTTTTCGGAGAGAAACGGTTCAGACGCTATATTCAAAAGAGTGGAAGGGTATTTTTGATTTTTTAAAATTTCGGAATTTTTACATCTCTCTATCATATCTTCTAGTAGGCGTATTTAGGATTTTTTGGCTCATTTCAAGCGCGAAACTCTCCTCTTTCGACTCGTTTCATTCCGGTTTTTCGGAGAGAAACGGTTCAGACGCTATATTCAAAATAGTGGAAGGGTATTTTTGGTTTTTTAAAATATCGGAATTTTTACACCTCTCTATCTTATCTTCTAGTAGGCGTATTTAGGATTTTTTTGGCTCGTTTCAAGCGCGAAACTCTCCTCTTTCGACTCGTTTCATTCCTGTTTTTCGGAGAGAAACGGTTCAGACGCTATATTCAAAATAGTGGAAGGTTATTTTTGATTTTTTAAAATTTCGGAATTTTCAAACCTCTGTATCTTATCTTCTAGTAGGCGTATTTAGGATTTTTTCAGCTCCATACATGCGCAAAACTCTCCTCTTTCGAATCATTTCATTCGGGTATTTCGTAGAGAAACGGTTCAGAAGCTATATTCAAAATAGTGGAAGGGTATTTTTAATTTTTTAAAATTTCGAAGTATTTAAACCGCTGTATCTTATCTTCTAGTAGGCGTATTTAGGATTTTTTCAGCTCCTTACAAGCGCGAAACTCTCCTCTTTCGACTCGGTTCATTCCGGTTTTTCGGAGAGAAACGGTTCAGACGCTATATTCAAAATAGTGGAAGGGTATTTTTAATTTTTTAAAATTTCGAAGTATTTAAACCGCTGTATCTTATCTTCTAGTAGGCGTATTTAGGATTTTTTCAGCTCCTTACAAGCGCGAAACTCTCCTCTTTCGAATCATTTCATTCTGGTTTTTCGGAGAGAAACGGTTCAGACGCTATATTTAAAATAGTGGAAGGGTATTTTTGATTTTTTAAAATTTCGGAATTTTTACACCTCTCTATCATATCTTCTAGTAGGCGTATTTAGGATTTTTTTGGCTCTTTTCAAGCGCTGATCTCTCCTCTTTCGACTCGTTTCATTCCGGTTTTTCGGAGAGAAACGGTTCAGAAGCTATATTCAAATTAGTGGAAGGGTATCTTTGATTTTTTAAAATTTCGAAGTATTTAAACTGCTGTATCTTATCCTCTAGTAGGCGTAATTAGGATTTTTTTGGCTCATTTCAAGCGCTGATCTCTCCTCTTTCGACTCGTTTCATTCCGGTTTTTCAGAGAGAAACGTTTCAGACGCTATATTCAAAATAGTGGAAGGGTATATTTGATTTTTTAAAATTTCGGAATATTTAAACCTCTGTATCTTATCTTCTGGTAGGCGTATTTAGGATTTTTTTGGCTCATTTCAAGCGCGAAACTCTCCTCTTTCGAATCCTTTCATTCTGGTTTTTCGGAGAGGAACGGTTCAGACGCTATATTCAAAATAGTGAAAGGATATCTTTGATTTTTTAAAATTTCGAAGTATTTAAACCGCTGTATCTTATCCTCTAGTACGCATATATAGGATTTTTCTGGCTCCTTACATGCGCGAATCTCTCCTCTTTCGAAACATATCATTCGGGTTTTTTGGAGAGAAACGGTTTAGACGCTATATTCAAAATAGTGGAAGGGTATTTTAGATTTTTTAAAATTTCGAAGTATTTAAACCGCTGTATCTTATCTTCTAGTAGGCGTATTTAGGATTTTTTCAGCTCCTTACAAGCGCGAAACTCTCCTCTTTCGAATCATTTCATTCTGGTTTTTCGGAGAGAAACGGTTCAGACGCTATATTCAAAAGAGTGGAAGGGTATTTTTAATTTTTTAAAATTTCGAAGTATTTAAACCGCTGTATCTTATCTTCTAGTAGGCGTATTTAGGATTTTTTCAGCTCCTTACAAGCGCGAAACTCTCCTCTTTCGAATCATTTCATTCTGGTTTTTCGGAGAGAAACGGTTCAGACGCTATATTCAAAAGAGTGGAAGGGTATTTTTAATTTTTTAAAATTTCGAAGTATTTAAACCGCTGTATCTTATCTTCTAGTAGGCGTATTTAGGATTTTTTTGGCTCTTTTCAAGCGCTGATCTCTCCTCTTTCGACTCGTTTCATTCCGGTTTTTCAGAGAGAAACGTTTCAGACGCTATATTCAAAATAGTGGAAGGGTATCTTTGATTTTTTAAAATTTCGGAATATTTAAATCTCTGTATCTTATCTTCTGGTAGGCGTATTTAGGATTTTTTTGGCTCATTTCAAGCGCGAAACTCTCCTCTTTCGAATCCTTTCATTCTGGTTTTTCGGAGAGGAACGGTTCAGACGCTATATTCAAAAAAGTGAAAGGGTATTTTTGATTTTTTAAAATTTCGAAATTTTTAAACCTCTGTATCTTATATTCTAGTAGGCGTATTTAGGATTTTTTTGGCTCCCTTCAATCGCAAATCTCTCCACTTTCAACTCGTTTCATTCCTGTTTTTCGGAGAGAAACTGTTCAGACGCTATATTCAAAATAGTGGAAGGTTATTTTTGATTTTTTAAAATTTCGGAATTTTCAATCCTCTGTATCTTATCTTCTAGTAGGCGTATTTAGGATTTTTTCAGCTCCTTACATGCGCAAAACTCTCCTCTTTCGAATCATTTCATTCGGGTATTTCGGAGAGAAACGGTTCAGAAGCTATATTCAAATTAGTGGAAGGGTATCTTTGATTTTTTAAAATTTCGAAGTATTTAAACCGCTGTATCTTATCCTCTAGTAGGCGTATTTAGGATTTTTTTGGCTCATTTCAAGCGCGAAACATTCCTCTTTCGACTCCTTTCATTCGGGTTTTTCGGAGAGAAACGGTTCAGACGCTATATTCAAAAGATTGGAGGGTATTTTTGATTTTTTAAAATTTCGGAATTTTTAAACCGCTGTATCTTATCTTCTAGTAGGCGTATTTAGGATTTTTTTGGTTTGTTTCAAGCGCGAAACTCTCCTCTTTCGACACGTTTCATTCCGGTTTTTCGGAGAGAAACGATTCAGACGCTATATACAAAATAGTGGAAGGGTATTTTTGATTTTTTAAAATTTCGGAATATTTAAACCGCTGTATCTTACCTTCTAGTAGGCGTATTTAGGATTTTTTTGGCTCCTTAAATGCGCGAATCTCTCCTCTTTCGAATCATTTCATTCGGGTTTTTCGGAGAGAAACGGTTCAGACTCTATATTCAAAAGATTGGTAGGGTATTTTTGATTTTTCAAAATTTCGAAGTATTTAAATCGCTGTATCTTATCTTCTAGTAGGCGCATTTATGATTTTTTTGGCTCATTTCAAGCGCGAAACATTCCTCTTTCGACTCATTTCATTCGTGTTTTTCGGAGAGAAACGGTTCAGACGCTATATTCAAAAGATTGGAGGGTATTTTTGATTTTTTAAAATTTCGGAATTTTTAAACCGCTGTATCTTATCTTCTAGTAGGCGTATTTAGGATTTTTTTGGTTTGTTTCAAGCGCGAAACTCTCCTCTTTCGACACGTTTCATTCCGGTTTTTCGGAGAGAAACGATTCAGACGCTATATACAAAATAGTGGAAGGGTATTTTTGATTTTTTAAAATTTCGGAATTTTTAAACCGCTGTATCTTATCTTCTAGTAGGCGTATTTAGGATTTTTTTGGTTTGTTTCAAGCGCGAAACTCTCCTCTTTCGACACGTTTCATTCCGGTTTTTCGGAGAGAAACGATTCAGACGCTATATACAAAATAGTGGAAGGGTATTTTTGATTTTTTAAAATTTCGGAATATTTAAACCTCTGCATCTTATCTTCTAGTAGGCGTATTTAGGATTTTTTGTGCTCATTTCAAGCGCGAAACTCTCCTCTTTCGACTCGATTCATTCTGGTTTTTCGGAGAGGAACGGTTCAGATGCTATATTCAAAAAAGTGAAAGGGTATTTTTGATTTTTTATAATTTCGGAATTTTTAAACCGCTGTATCTTATCTTCTAGTAGGCGTATTTAGGATTTTTTCAGCTCCTTACAAGCGCGAAACTCTCCTCTTTCGAATCATATCATTCGGGTTTTTCGGAGAGAAACGGTTCAGACGCTATATTCAAAATTGTGGAAGGGTATTTTTGATTTTTAAAAATTTCGGAATATTTAAACCGCTGTATCTTATCTTCTAGTAGGCGTATTTAGGATTTTTTTGGCTCATTTCAAGCGCGAAACATTCCTCTTTCGACTCATTTCATTCGGGTTTTTCGGAGAGAAACGGTTCAGACGCTATATTCAAAAGATTGGAGGGTATTTTTGATTTTTTAAAATTTCGGAATTTTTAAACCGCTGTATCTTATCTTCTAGTAGGCGTATTTAGGATTTTTTTGGTTTGTTTCAAGCGCGAAACTCTCCTCTTTCGACACGTTTCATTCCGGTTTTTCGGAGAGAAACGATTCAGACGCTATATACAAAATAGTGGAAGGGTATTTTTGATTTTTTAAAATTTCGGAATATTTAAACCGCTGTATCTTACCTTCTAGTAGGCGTATTTAGGATTTTTTTGGCTCCTTAAATGCGCGAATCTCTCCTCTTTCGAATCATTTCATTCGGGTTTTTCGGAGAGAAACGGTTCAGACTCTATATTCAAAAGATTGGTAGGGTATTTTTGATTTTTCAAAATTTCGAAGTATTTAAATCGCTGTATCTTATCTTCTAGTAGGCGCATTTATGATTTTTTTGGCTCATTTCAAGCGCGAAACTCTCCTCTTTCGAACCATTTCATTCGGGTTTTTCGGAGAGAAACGGTTCAGACGCTATATTCAAAAGATTGGTAGGGTATTTTTGATTTTTCAAAATTTCGAAGTATTTAAACCGCTGTATCTTATCTTCTATTAGGCGTATTTAGGATTTTTTTGGCTCATTTCAAGCGCGAAACATTCCTCTTTCGACTCATTTCATTCGGGTTTTTCGGAGAGAAACGGTTCAGACGCTATATTCAAAAGATTGGAGGGTATTTTTGATTTTTTAAAATTTCGGAATTTTTAAACCGCTGTATCTTATCTTCTAGTAGGCGTATTTAGGATTTTTTTGGTTTGTTTCAAGCGCGAAACTCTCCTCTTTCGACACGTTTCATTCCGGTTTTTCGGAGAGAAACGATTCAGACGCTATATACAAAATAGTGGAAGGGTATTTTTGATTTTTTAAAATTTCGGAATTTTTAAACCGCTGTATCTTATCTTCTAGTAGGCGTATTTAGGATTTTTTTGGTTTGTTTCAAGCGCGAAACTCTCCTCTTTCGACACGTTTCATTCCGGTTTTTCGGAGAGAAACGATTCAGACGCTATATACAAAATAGTGGAAGGGTATTTTTGATTTTTTAAAATTTCGGAATATTTAAACCTCTGCATCTTATCTTCTAGTAGGCGTATTTAGGATTTTTTGTGCTCATTTCAAGCGCGAAACTCTCCTCTTTCGACTCGATTCATTCCGGTTTTTCGGAGAGAAACGGTTCAGACGCTATCTTCAAAATAGTGGAAGGCTATTTTTGATTTTTTAAAATTTCGGAATTTTTAAACCGCTGTATCTTATCTTCTAGTAGGCGTATTTAGGATTTTTTCAGCTCCTTACAAGCGCGAAACTCTCCTCTTTCGAATCATATCATTCGGGTTTTTCGGAGAGAAACGGTTCAGACGCTATATTCAAAATTGTGGAAGGGTATTTTTGATTTTTAAAAATTTCGGAATATTTAAACCTCTGTATCTTATCTTCTGGTAGGCGTATTTAGGATTTTTTTGGCTCATTTCAAGCGCGAAACTCTCCTCTTTCAAATTCTTTCATTCTGGTTTTTCGGAGAGGAACGGTTCAGATGCTATATTCAAAAAAGTGAAAGGGTATTTTTGATTTTTTATAATTTCGGAATTTTTAAACCGCTGTATCTTATCTTCTAGTAGGCGTATTTAGGATTTTTTCAGCTCCTTACAAGCGCGAAACTCTCCTCTTTCGAATCATGTCATTCGGGTTTTTCGGAGAGAAACGGTTCAGACGCTATATTCAAAATTGTGGAAGGGTATTTTTGATTTTTAAAAATTTCGGAATATTTAAACCGCTGTATCTTATCTTCTAGTAGGCGTATTTAGGATTTTTTTGGCTCATTTCAAGCGCGAAACATTCCTCTTTCGACTCATTTCATTCGGGTTTTTCGGAGAGAAACGGTTCAGACGCTATATTCAAAAGATTGGAGGGTATTTTTGATTTTTTAAAATTTCGGAATTTTTAAACCGCTGTATCTTATCTTCTAGTAGGCGTATTTAGGATTTTTTTGGTTTGTTTCAAGCGCGAAACTCTCCTCTTTCGACACGTTTCATTCCGGTTTTTCGGAGAGAAACGATTCAGACGCTATATACAAAATAGTGGAAGGGTATTTTTGATTTTTTAAAATTTCGGAATTTTTAAACCGCTGTATCTTATCTTCTAGTAGGCGTATTTAGGATTTTTTTGGTTTGTTTCAAGCGCGAAACTCTCCTCTTTCGACACGTTTCATTCCGGTTTTTCGGAGAGAAACGATTCAGACGCTATATACAAAATAGTGGAAGGGTATTTTTGATTTTTTAAAATTTCGGAATATTTAAACCTCTGCATCTTATCTTCTAGTAGGCGTATTTAGGATTTTTTGTGCTCATTTCAAGCGCGAAACTCTCCTCTTTCGACTCGATTCATTCCGGTTTTTCGTAGAGAAACGGTTCAGTCGCTATCTTCAAAATAGTGGAAGGCTATTTTTGATTTTTTAAAATTTCGGAATTTTTAAACCGCTGTATCTTATCTTCTAGTAGGCGTATTTAGGATTTTTTGGGCTCATTTCAGGCGCGAAACTCTCCTCTTTCGACTCGTTACATTCCGGTTTTTCGGAGAGAAACGGTTCAGACGCTATCTTCAAAATAGTGGAAGGCTATTTTTGATTTTTTAAAATTTCGGAATTTTTAAACCGCTGTATCTTATCTTCTAGTAGGCGTATTTAGGATTTTTTCAGCTCCTTACAAGCGCGAAACTCTCCTCTTTCGAATCATATCATTCGGGTTTTTCGGAGAGAAACGGTTCAGACGCTATATTCAAAATTGTGGAAGGGTATTTTTGATTTTTAAAAATTTCGGAATATTTAAACCTCTGTATCTTATCTTCTGGTAGGCGTATTTAGGATTTTTTTGGCTCATTTCAAGCGCGAAACTCTCCTCTTTCAAATCCTTTCATTCTGGTTTTTCGGAGAGGAACGGTTCAGACGCTATATTCAAAAAAGTGAAAGGGTATTTTTGATTTTTTAAAATTTCGAAATTTTTAAACCTCTGTATCTTATATTCTAGTAGGCGTATTTAGGATTTTTTTGGCTCCCTTCAAGCGCAAATCTCTCCTCTTTCGACTCATTTCATTCCGGTTTTTCGGAGAGAAACGGTTCAGACGCTATATTCAAAATAGTGGAAGGGTATTTTTAATTTTTTAAAATTTCGAAGTATTTAAACCGCTGTATCTTATCTTCTAGTAGGCGTATTTAGGATTTTTTCAGCTCCTTACATGCGCAAAACTCTCCTCTTTCGAACCATTTCATTCGGGTATTTCGGAGAGAAACGGTTCAGAAGCTATATTCAAAATAGTGGAAGGGTATTTTTAATTTTTTAAAATTTCGAAGTATTTAAACCGCTGTATCTTATCTTCTAGTAGGCGTATTTAGGATTTTTGCAGCTCCTTACAAGCGCGAAACTCTCCTCTTTCGAATCATTTCATTCTGGTTTTTCGGAGAGAAACGGTTCAGACGCTATATTCAAAATAGTGAAAGGGTATTTTTGATTTTTTAAAATTTCGAAATTTTTAAACCCCTGTATCTTATATTCTAGTAGGCGTATTTAGGATTTTTTTGGCTCCCTTCAAGCGCAAATCTCTCCTCTTTCGACTCGTTTCATTCCGGTTTTTCGGAGAGAAACGGTTCAGACGCTATATTCAAAATAGTGGAAGGGTATTTTTAATTTTTTAAAATTTCGAAGTATTTAAACCGCTGTATCTTATCTTCTAGTAGGCGTATTTAGGATTTTTTCAGCTCCTTACAAGCGCGAAACTCTCCTCTTTCGAATCATTTCATTCTGGTTTTAAGGAGAGAAACGTTTCAGACGCTATATTTAAAATAGTGGAAGGGTATTTTTGATTTTTTAAAATTTCGGAATTTTTACACCTCTCTATCATATCTTCTAGTAGGCG
>NW_028256741.1:0-13296 GCF_048593485.1 Apis florea
AATAGTGGAAGGGTTGTTTTGATTTTTTAAAATTTCGTAGTTTTTAAACCGCTGTATCTTATCTTCTAGTAGGCGTATTTAGGATTTTTTTGGCTCCTTACAAGCGCGAAACTCTCCTCTTTCGACTGATTTCATTCGGGTTTCTCGGAGATAAACGGTTCAGACGCTATATTCAAAATAGTGGAAGGGTATTTTTGATTTTTTAAAATTTCGTAGCTTTTAAACCGCTGTATCTTATCTTCTAGTAGGCGTATTTAGGATTTTTTTGGCTCATTTCAAGCGCGAAACTCTCCTCTTTCGACTCGTTTCATTCGAGTTTCTCGGAGATAAACGGTTCAGACGCTATATTCAAAATAGTGGAAGGGTATTTTTGATTTTTTAAAATTTCGTAGTTTTTAAACCGCTGTATCTTATCTTCTAGTAGGCGTATTTAGGATTTTTTTGGCTCATTACAAGCGCGAAACTCTCCTCTTTCGACTGATTTCATTCGGGTTTCTCGGAGATAAACGGTTCAGACGCTATATTCAAAATAGTGGAAGGGTATTTTTGATTTTTTAAAATTTCGTAGTCTTTAAACCGCTGTATCTTATCTTCTAGTAGGCGTATTTAGGATTTTTTTGGCTCCTTACAAGCGCGAAACTCTCCTCTTTCGACTGATTCCATTCGGGTTTCTCGGAGATAAAAGGTTCAGACGCTATATTCAAAATAGTGGAAGGGTATTTTTGATTTTTTAAAATTTCGTAGTTTTTAAACCGCTGTATCTTATCTTCTAGTAGGCGTATTTAGGATTTTTTTGGCTCCTTACAAGCGCGAAACTCTCCTCTTTCGACTGATTTCATTCGGGTTTCTCGGAGATAAACGGTTCAGACGCTATATTCAAAATAGTGGAAGGGTATTTTTGATTTTTTAAAATTTCGTAGTTTTTAAACCGCTGTATCTTATCTTCTAGTAGGCGTATTTAGGATTTTTTTGGCTCATTTCAAGCGAGAAACTCTCCTCTTTCGAATTGTTTCATTCGGGTTTCTCGGAGATAAACGGTTCAGACGCTATATTCAAAATAGTGGAAGGGTATTTTTGATTTTTTAAAATTTCGTAGTTTTTAAACCGCTGTATCTTATCTTCTAGTAGGCGTATTTAGGATTTTTTTGTCTCATTTCAAGCGCGAAACTCTCCTCTTTCGACTCGTTTCATTCGGGTTTCTCGGAGATAAACGGTTCAGACGCTATATTCAAAATAGTGGAAGGGTATTTTTGATTTTTTAAAATTTCGTAGTTTTTAAACCGCTGTATCTTATCTTCTAGTAGGCGTATTTAGGATTTTTTTGGCTCCTTACAAGCGCGAAACTCTCCTCTTTCGACTGATTTCATTCGGGTTTCTCGGAGATAAACGGTTCAGACGCTATATTCAAAATAGTGGAAGGGTATTTTTGATTTTTTAAAATTTCGTAGTTTTTAAACCGCTGTATCTTATCTTCTAGTAGGCGTATTTAGGATTTTTTTGGCTCCTTACAAGCGCGAAACTCTCCTCTTTCGACTGATTTCATTCGGGTTTCTCGGAGATAAACGGTTCAGACGCTATATTCAAAATAGTGGAAGGGTATTTTTGATTTTTTAAAATTTCGTAGTTTTTAAACCGCTGTATCTTATCTTCTAGTAGGCGTATTTAGGATTTTTTTGGCTCCTTACAAGCGCGAAACTCTCCTCTTTCGACTGATTTCATTCGGGTTTCTCGGAGATAAACGGTTCAGACGCTATATTCAAAATAGTGGAAGGGTATTTTTGATTTTTTAAAATTTCGTAGTTTTTAAACCGCTGTATCTTATCTTCTAGTAGGCGTATTTAGGATTTTTTTGGCTCCTTACAAGCGCGAAACTCTCCTCTTTCGACTGATTTCATTCGGGTTTCTCGGAGATAAACGGTTCAGACGCTATATTCAAAATAGTGGAAGGGTATTTTTGATTTTTTAAAATTTCGTAGTTTTTAAACCGCTGTATCTTATCTTCTAGTAGGCGTATTTAGGATTTTTTTGGCTCCTTACAAGCGCGAAACTCTCCTCTTTCGACTGATTTCATTCGGGTTTCTCGGAGATAAACGGTTCAGACGCTATATTCAAAATAGTGGAAGGGTATTTTTGATTTTTTAAAATTTCGTAGTTTTTAAACCGCTGTATCTTATCTTCTAGTAGGCGTATTTAGGATTTTTTTGGCTCCTTACAAGCGCGAAACTCTCCTCTTTCGACTGATTTCATTCGGGTTTCTCGGAGATAAACGGTTCAGACGCTATATTCAAAATAGTGGAAGGGTATTTTTGATTTTTTAAAATTTCGTAGTTTTTAAACCGCTGTATCTTATCTTCTAGTAGGCGTATTTAGGATTTTTTTGGCTCCTTACAAGCGCGAAACTCTCCTCTTTCGACTGATTTCATTCGGGTTTCTCGGAGATAAACGGTTCAGACGCTATATTCAAAATAGTGGAAGGGTATTTTTGATTTTTTAAAATTTCGTATTTTTTAAACCGCTGTATCTTATCTTCTAGTAGGCGTATTTAGGATTTTTTTGGCTCATTTCAAGCGCGAAACTCTCCTCTTTCGACTGGTTTCATTCGGGTTTCTCGGAGATAAACGGTTCAGACGCTATATTCAAAATAGTGGAAGGGTATTTTTGATTTTTTAAAATTTCGTAGTTTTTAAACCGCTGTATCTTATCTTCTAGTAGGCGTATTTAGGATTTTTTTGGCTCCTTACAAGCGCGAAACTCTCCTCTTTCGACTGATTTCATTCGGGTTTCTCGGAGATAAACGGTTCAGACGCTATATTCAAAATAGTGGAAGGGTATTTTTGATTTTTTAAAATTTCGTAGTTTTTAAACCGCTGTATCTTATCCTCTAGTAGGCGTATTTAGGATTTTTTTGGCTCCTTACAAGCGCGAAACTCTCCTCTTTCGACTGATTTCATTCGGGTTTCTCGGAGATAAACGGTTCAGACGCTATATTCAAAATAGTGGAAGGGTATTTTTGATTTTTTAAAATTTCGTAGTTTTTAAACCGCTGTATCTTATCTTCTAGTAGGCGTATTTAGGATTTTTTTGGCTCCTTACAAGCGCGAAACTCTCCTCTTTCGACTGATTTCATTCGGGTTTCTCGGAGATAAACGGTTCAGACGCTATATTCAAAATAGTGGAAGGGTATTTTTGATTTTTTAAAATTTCGTAGTTTTTAAACCGCTGTATCTTATCTTCTAGTAGGCGTATTTAGGATTTTTTTGGCTCCTTACAAGCGCGAAACTCTCCTCTTTCGACTGATTTCATTCGGGTTTCTCGGAGATAAACGGTTCAGACGCTATATTCAAAATAGTGGAAGGGTTGTTTTGATTTTTTAAAATTTCGTAGTTTTTAAACCGCTGTATCTTATCTTCTAGTAGGCGTATTTAGGATTTTTTTGGCTCCTTACAAGCGCGAAACTCTCCTCTTTCGACTGATTTCATTCGGGTTTCTCGGAGATAAACGGTTCAGACGCTATATTCAAAATAGTGGAAGGGTATTTTTGATTTTTTAAAATTTCGTAGTTTTTAAACCGCTGTATCTTATCTTCTAGTAGGCGTATTTAGGATTTTTTTGGCTCCTTACAAGCGCGAAACTCTCCTCTTTCGACTGATTTCATTCGGGTTTCTCGGAGATAAACGGTTCAGACGCTATATTCAAAATAGTGGAAGGGTATTTTTGATTTTTTAAAATTTCGTAGTTTTTAAACCGCTGTATCTTATCTTCTAGTAGGCGTATTTAGGATTTTTTTGGCTCCTTTCAAGCGAGAAACTCTCCTCTTTCGACTTGTTTCATTCGGGTTTCTCGGAGATAAACGGTTCAGACGCTATATTCAAAATAGTGGAAGGGTATTTTTGATTTTTTAAAATTTCGTAGTTTTTAAACCGCTGTATCTTATCTTCTAGTAGGCGTATTTAGGATTTTTTTGGCTCATTACAAGCGCGAAACTCTCCTCTTTCGACTGGTTTCATTCGGGTTTCTCGGAGATAAACGGTTCAGACGCTATATTCAAAATAGTGGAAGGGTATTTTTGATTTTTTAAAATTTCGTAGTTTTTAAACCGCTGTATCTTATCTTCTAGTAGGCGTATTTAGGATTTTTTTGGCTCCTTACAAGCGAGAAACTCTCCTCTTTCGACTGATTTCATTCGGGTTTCTCGGAGATAAACGGTTCAGACGCTATATTCAAAATAGTGGAAGGGTATTTTTGATTTTTTAAAATTTCGTAGTTTTTAAACCGCTGTATCTTATCTTCTAGTATGCGTATTTAGGATTTTTTGGCTCCTTACAAGCGCGAAACTCTCCTCTTTCGACGGATTTCATTCGGGTTTCTCGGAGATAAACGGTTCAGACGCTATATTCAAAATAGTGGAAGGGTATTTTTGATTTTTTAAAATTTCGTAGTTTTTAAACCGCTGTATCTTATCTTCTAGTAGGCGTATTTAGGATTTTTTTGGCTCCTTACAAGCGCGAAACTCTCCTCTTTCGACTGATTTCATTCGGGTTTCTCGGAGATAAACGGTTCAGACGCTATATTCAAAATAGTGGAAGGGTATTTTTGATTTTTTAAAATTTCGTAGTTTTTAAACCGCTGTATCTTATCTTCTAGTAGGCGTATTTAGGATTTTTTTGGCTCCTTACAAGCGCGAAACTCTCCTCTTTCGACTGGTTTCATTCGGGTTTCTCGGAGATAAACGGTTCAGACGCTATATTCAAAATAGTGGAAGGGTATTTTTGATTTTTTAAAATTTCGTAGTTTTTAAACCGCTGTATCTTATCTTCTAGTAGGCGTATTTAGGATTTTTTTGGCTCCTTACAAGCGCGAAACTCTCCTCTTTCGACTGATTTCATTCGGGTTTCTCGGAGATAAACGGTTCAGACGCTATATTCAAAATAGTGGAAGGGTATTTTTGATTTTTTAAAATTTCGTAGTTTTTAAACCGCTGTATCTTATCTTCTAGTAGGCGTATTTAGGATTTTTTTGGCTCCTTACAAGCGCGAAACTCTCCTCTTTCGACTGATTTCATTCGGGTTTCTCGGAGATAAACGGTTCAGACGCTATATTCAAAATAGTGGAAGGGTATTTTTGATTTTTTAAAATTTCGTAGTTTTTAAACCGCTGTATCTTATCTTCTAGTAGGCGTATTTAGGATTTTTTTGGCTCCTTACAAGCGAGAAACTCTCCTCTTTCGACTGGTTTCATTCGAGTTTCTCGGAGATAAACGGTTCAGACGCTATATTCAAAATAGTGGAAGGGTATTTTTGATTTTTTAAAATTTCGTAGTTTTTAAACCGCTGTATCTTATCTTCTAGTAGGCGTATTTAGGATTTTTTTGGCTCATTACAAGCGCGAAACTCTCCTCTTTCGACTGATTTCATTCGGGTTTCTCGGAGATAAACGGTTCAGACGCTATATTCAAAATAGTGGAAGGGTATTTTTGATTTTTTAAAATTTCGTAGTTTTTAAACCGCTGTATCTTATCTTCTAGTAGGCGTATTTAGGATTTTTTTGTCTCCTTACAAGCGCGAAACTCTCCTCTTTCGACTGATTTCATTCGGGTTTCTCGGAGATAAACGGTTCAGACGCTATATTCAAAATAGTGGAAGGGTATTTTTGATTTTTTAAAATTTCGGAATTTTTAAACCGCTGTATCTTATCTTCTAGTAGGCGTATTTAGGATTTTTTTGGCTCCTTACAAGCGCGAAACTCTCCTCTTTCGACTGATTTCATTCGGGTTTCTCGGAGATAAACGGTTCAGACGCTATATTCAAAATAGTGGAAGGGTATTTTTGATTTTTTAAAATTTCGTAGCTTTTAAACCGCTGTATCTTATCTTCTAGTAGGCGTATTTAGGATTTTTTTGTCTCATTTCAAGCGCGAAACTCTCCTCTTTCGACTCGTTTCATTCGGGTTTCTCGGAGATAAACGGTTCAGACGCTATATTCAAAATAGTGGAAGGGTATTTTTGATTTTTTAAAATTTCGTAGTTTTTAAACCGCTGTATCTTATCTTCTAGTAGGCGTATTTAGGATTTTTTTGTCTCCTTACAAGCGCGAAACTCTCCTCTTTCGACTGATTTCATTCGGGTTTCTCGGAGATAAACGGTTCAGACGCTATATTCAAAATAGTGGAAGGGTATTTTTGATTTTTTAAAATTTCGTAGCTTTTAAACCGCTGTATCTTATCTTCTAGTAGGCGTATTTAGGATTTTTTTGGCTCATTACAAGCGAGAAACTCTCCTCTTTCGATTCGTTTCATTCGGGTTTCTCGTAGATAAACGGTTCAGACGCTATATTCAAAATAGTGGAAGGGTATTTTTGATTTTTTAAAATTTCGTAGTTTTTAAACCGCTGTATCTTATCTTCTAGTAGGCGTATTTAGGATTTTTTTGGCTCATTACAAGCGCGAAACTCTCCTCTTTCGACTCGTTTCATTCGGGTTTCTCGGAGATAAACGGTTCAGACGCTATATTCAAAATAGTGGAAGGGTATTTTTGATTTTTTAAAATTTCGTAGTTTTTAAACCGCTGTATCTTATCTTCTAGTAGGCGTATTTAGGATTTTTTTGGCTCATTACAAGCGCGAAACTCTCCTCTTTCGACTGGTTTCATTCGGGTTTCTCGGAGATAAACGGTTCAGACGCTATATTCAAAATAGTGGAAGGGTATTTTTGATTTTTTAAAATTTCGGAGTTTTTAAACCGCTGTATCTTATCTTCTAGTAGGCGTATTTAGGATTTTTTTGGCTCATTACAAGCGCGAAACTCTCCTCTTTCGACTGATTTCATTCGGGTTTCTCGGAGATAAACGGTTCAGACGCTATATTCAAAATAGTGGAAGGGTTTTTTTGATTTTTTAAAATTTCGTAGTTTTTAAACCGCTGTATCTTATCTTCTAGTAGGCGTATTTAGGATTTTTTTGGCTCCTTACAAGCGCGAAACTCTCCTCTTTCGACTGATTTCATTCGGGTTTCTCGGAGATAAACGGTTCAGACGCTATATTCAAAATAGTGGAAGGGTATTTTTGATTTTTTAAAATTTCGTAGTTTTTAAACCGCTGTATCTTATCTTCTAGTAGGCGTATTTAGGATTTTTTTGGCTCCTTACAAGCGCGAAACTCTCCTCTTTCGACTGATTTCATTCGGGTTTCTCGGAGATAAACGGTTCAGACGCTATATTCAAAATAGTGGAAGGGTATTTTTGATTTTTTAAAATTTCGTAGTTTTTAAACCGCTGTATCTTATCTTCTAGTAGGCGTATTTAGGATTTTTTTGGCTCATTACAAGCGAGAAACTCTCCTCTTTCGACTTGTTTCATTCGAGTTTCTCGGAGATAAACGGTTCAGACGCTATATTCAAAATAGTGGAAGGGTATTTTTGATTTTTTAAAATTTCGTAGTTTTTAAACCGCTGTATCTTATCTTCTAGTAGGCGTATTTAGGATTTTTTTGGCTCCTTACAAGCGCGAAACTCTCCTCTTTCGACTGATTTCATTCGGGTTTCTCGGAGATAAACGGTTCAGACGCTATATTCAAAATAGTGGAAGGGTATTTTTGATTTTTTAAAATTTCGTAGTTTTTAAACCGCTGTATCTTATCTTCTAGTAGGCGTATTTAGGATTTTTTTGGCTCCTTACAAGCGCGAAACTCTCCTCTTTCGACTGGTTTCATTCGGGTTTCTCGGAGATAAACGGTTCAGACGCTATATTCAAAATAGTGGAAGGGTATTTTTGATTTTTTAAAATTTCGTAGTTTTTAAACCGCTGTATCTTATCTTCTAGTAGGCGTATTTAGGATTTTTTGGCTCCTTACAAGCGCGAAACTCTCCTCTTTCGACTGATTTCATTCGGGTTTCTCGGAGATAAACGGTTCAGACGCTATATTCAAAATAGTGGAAGGGTATTTTTGATTTTTTAAAATTTCGTAGTATTTAAACCGCTGTATCTTATCTTCTAGTAGGCGTATTTAGGATTTTTTTGGCTCCTTACAAGCGCGAAACTCTCCTCTTTCGACTGATTTCATTCGGGTTTCTCGGAGATAAACGGTTCAGACGCTATATTCAAAATAGTGGAAGGGTATTTTTGATTTTTTAAAATTTCGTAGTTTTTAAACCGCTGTATCTTATCTTCTAGTAGGCGTATTTAGGATTTTTTTGGCTCCTTACAAGCGCGAAACTCTCCTCTTTCGACTGGTTTCATTCGGGTTTCTCGGAGATAAACGGTTCAGACGCTATATTCAAAATAGTGGAAGGGTATTTTTGATTTTTTAAAATTTCGTAGTTTTTAAACCGCTGTATCTTATCTTCTAGTAGGCGTATTTAGGATTTTTTTGGCTCCTTACAAGCGCGAAACTCTCCTCTTTCGACTGGTTTCATTCGGGTTTCTCGGAGATAAACGGTTCAGACGCTATATTCAAAATAGTGGAAGGGTATTTTTGATTTTTTAAAATTTCGTAGTTTTTAAACCGCTGTATCTTATCTTCTAGTAGGCGTATTTAGGATTTTTTTGGCTCCTTACAAGCGCGAAACTCTCCTCTTTCGACTGATTTCATTCGGGTTTCTCGGAGATAAACGGTTCAGACGCTATATTCAAAATAGTGGAAGGGTATTTTTGATTTTTTAAAATTTCGTAGTTTTTAAACCGCTGTATCTTATCTTCTAGTAGGCGTATTTAGGATTTTTTTGTCTCATTTCAAGCGCGAAACTCTCCTCTTTCGACTGATTTCATTCGGGTTTCTCGGAGATAAACGGTTCAGACGCTATATTCAAAATAGTGGAAGGGTATTTTTGATTTTTTAAAATTTCGTAGTTTTTAAACCGCTGTATCTTATCTTCTAGTAGGCGTATTTAGGATTTTTTTGTCTCATTTCAAGCGCGAAACTCTCCTCTTTCGACTGGTTTCATTCGGGTTTCTCGGAGATAAACGGTTCAGACGCTATATTCAAAATAGTGGAAGGGTATTTTTGATTTTTTAAAATTTCGTAGTTTTTAAACCGCTGTATCTTATCTTCTAGTAGGCGTATTTAGGATTTTTTTGGCTCATTTCAAGCGCGAAACTCTCCTCTTTCGACTCGTTTCATTCGGGTTTCTCGGAGATAAACGGTTCAGACGCTATATTCAAAATAGTGGAAGGGTATTTTTGATTTTTTAAAATTTCGTAGTTTTTAAACCGCTGTATCTTATCTTCTAGTAGGCGTATTTAGGATTTTTTTGGCTCCTTACAAGCGCGAAACTCTCCTCTTTCGACTGATTTCATTCGGGTTTCTCGGAGATAAACGGTTCAGACGCTATATTCAAAATAGTGGAAGGGTATTTTTGATTTTTTAAAATTTCGTAGTTTTTAAACCGCTGTATCTTATCTTCTAGTAGACGTATTTAGGATTTTTTGGCTCATTTCAAGCGAGAAACTCTCCTCTTTCGAATGATTTCATTCGGGTTTCTCGGAGATAAACGGTTCAGACGCTATATTCAAAATAGTGGAAGGGTATTTTTGATTTTTTAAAATTTCGTAGTTTTTAAACCGCTGTATCTTATCTTCTAGTAGACGTATTTAGGATTTTTTGGCTCATTTCAAGCGAGAAACTCTCCTCTTTCGAATGATTTCATTCGGGTTTCTCGGAGATAAACGGTTCAGACGCTATATTCAAAATAGTGGAAGGGTTGTTTTGATTTTTTAAAATTTCGTAGTTTTTAAACCGCTGTATCTTATCTTCTAGTAGGCGTATTTAGGATTTTTTTGGCTCCTTACAAGCGCGAAACTCTCCTCTTTCGACTGATTTCATTCGGGTTTCTCGGAGATAAACGGTTCAGACGCTATATTCAAAATAGTGGAAGGGTATTTTTGATTTTTTAAAATTTCGTAGTTTTTAAACCGCTGTATCTTATCTTCTAGTAGGCGTATTTAGGATTTTTTTGGCTCATTTCAAGCGAGAAACTCTCCTCTTTCGAATTGTTTCATTCGAGTTTCTCGGAGATAAACGGTTCAGACGCTATATTCAAAATAGTGGAAGGGTATTTTTGATTTTTTAAAATTTCGTAGTTTTTAAACCGCTGTATCTTATCTTCTAGTAGGCGTATTTAGGATTTTTTTGGCTCATTTCAAGCGCGAAACTCTCCTCTTTCGACTCGTTTCATTCGGGTTTCTCGGAGATAAACGGTTCAGACGCTATATTCAAAATAGTGGAAGGGTATTTTTGATTTTTTAAAATTTCGTAGTTTTTAAACCGCTGTATCTTATCTTCTAGTAGGCGTATTTAGGATTTTTTTGGCTCATTTCAAGCGCGAAACTCTCCTCTTTCGACTGGTTTCATTCGGGTTTCTCGGAGATAAACGGTTCAGACGCTATATTCAAAATAGTGGAAGGGTATTTTTGATTTTTTAAAATTTCGTAGTTTTTAAACCGCTGTATCTTATCTTCTAGTAGGCGTATTTAGGATTTTTTTGGCTCATTTCAAGCGCGAAACTCTCCTCTTTCGACTCGTTTCATTCGGGTTTCTCGGAGATAAACGGTTCAGACGCTATATTCAAAATAGTGGAAGGGTATTTTTGATTTTTTAAAATTTCGTAGTTTTTAAACCGCTGTATCTTATCTTCTAGTAGGCGTATTTAGGATTTTTTTGGCTCATTTCAAGCGCGAAACTCTCCTCTTTCGACTGGTTTCATACGGGTTTCTCGGAGATAAACGGTTCAGACGCTATATTCAAAATAGTGGAAGGGTATTTTTGATTTTTTAAAATTTCGTAGTTTTTAAACCGCTGTATCTTATCTTCTAGTAGGCGTATTTAGTATTTTTTTGGCTCATTTCAAGCGGGAAACTCTCCTCTTTCGACTCGTTTCATTCGGGTTTCTCGGAGATAAACGGTTCAGACGCTATATTCAAAATAGTGGAAGGGTATTTTTGATTTTTTAAAATTTCGTAGTTTTTAAACCGCTGTATCTTATCTTCTAGTAGGCGTATTTAGGATTTTTTTGGCTCCTTACAAGCGCGAAACTCTCCTCTTTCGACTGATTTCATTCGGGTTTCTCGGAGATAAACGGTTCAGACGCTATATTCAAAATAGTGGAAGGGTATTTTTGATTTTTTAAAATTTCGTAGTTTTTAAACCGCTGTATCTTATCTTCTAGTAGGCGTATTTAGGATTTTTTTGGCTCATTTCAAGCGCGAAACTCTCCTCTTTCGACTGATTTCATTCGGGTTTCTCGGAGATAAACGGTTCAGACGCTATATTCAAAATAGTGGAAGGGTATTTTTGATTTTTTAAAATTTCGTAGTTTTTAAACCGCTGTATCTTATCTTCTAGTAGGCGTATTTAGGATTTTTTTGGCTCCTTACAAGCGCGAAACTCTCCTCTTTCGACTGATTTCATTCGGGTTTCTCGGAGATAAACGGTTCAGACGCTATATTCAAAATAGTGGAAGGGTATTTTTGATTTTTTAAAATTTCGTAGTTTTTAAACCGCTGTATCTTATCTTCTAGTAGGCGTATTTAGGATTTTTTTGGCTCCTTACAAGCGCGAAACTCTCCTCTTTCGACTGATTTCATTCGGGTTTCTCGGAGATAAACGGTTCAGACGCTATATTCAAAATAGTGGAAGGGTATTTTTGATTTTTTAAAATTTCGTAGTTTTTAAACCGCTGTATCTTATCTTCTAGTAGGCGTATTTAGGATTTTTTTGGCTCCTTACAAGCGCGAAACTCTCCTCTTTCGACTGATTTCATTCGGGTTTCTCGGAGATAAACGGTTCAGACGCTATATTCAAAATAGTGGAAGGGTATTTTTGATTTTTTAAAATTTCGTAGTTTTTAAACCGCTGTATCTTATCTTCTAGTAGGCGTATTTAGGATTTTTTTGGCTCATTTCAAGCGAGAAACTCTCCTCTTTCGAATTGTTTCATTCGAGTTTCTCGGAGATAAACGGTTCAGACGCTATATTCAAAATAGTGGAAGGGTATTTTTGATTTTTTAAAATTTCGTAGTTTTTAAACCGCTGTATCTTATCTTCTAGTAGGCGTATTTAGGATTTTTTTGGCTCATTTCAAGCGCGAAACTCTCCTCTTTCGACTCGTTTCATTCGGGTTTCTCGGAGATAAACGGTTCAGACGCTATATTCAAAATAGTAGAAGGGTATTTTTGATTTTTTAAAATTTCGTAGTTTTTAAACCGCTGTATCTTATCTTCTAGTAGGCGTATTTAGGATTTTTTTGTCTCATTTCAAGCGCGAAACTCTCCTCTTTCGACTCGTTTCATTCGGGTTTCTCGGAGATAAACGGTTCAGACGCTATATTCAAAATAGTGGAAGGGTATTTTTGATTTTTTAAAATTTCGTAGTTTTTAAACCGCTGTATCTTATCTTCTAGTAGGCGTATTTAGGATTTTTTTGTCTCATTTCAAGCGCGAAACTCTCCTCTTTCGACTCGTTTCATTCGGGTTTCTCGGAGATAAACGGTTCAGACGCTATATTCAAAATAGTAGAAGGGTATTTTTGATTTTTTAAAATTTCATAGTTTTTAAACCGCTGTATCTTATCTTCTAGTAGGCGTATTTAGGATTTTTTTGTCTCATTTCAAGCGCGAAACTCTCCTCTTTCGACTCGTTTCATTCGGGTTTCTCGGAGATAAACGGTTCAGACGCTATATTCAAAATAGTGGAAGGGTATTTTTGATTTTTTAAAATTTCATAGTTTTTAAACCGCTGTATCTTATCTTCTAGTAGGCGTATTTAGGATTTTTTTGTCTCATTTCAAGCGCGAAACTCTCCTCTTTCGACTCGTTTCATTCGGGTTTCTCGGAGATAAACGGTTCAGACGCTATATTCAAAATAGTGGAAGGGTATTTTTGATTTTTTAAAATTTCATAGTTTTTAAACCGCTGTATCTTATCTTCTAGTAGGCGTATTTAGGATTTTTTTGGCTCCTTACAAGCGCGAAACTCTCCTCTTTCGACTGATTTCATTCGGGTTTCTCGGAGATAAACGGTTCAGACGCTATATTCAAAATAGTGGAAGGGTATTTTTGATTTTTTAAAATTTCATAGTTTTTAAACCGCTGTATCTTATCTTCTAGTAGGCGTATTTAGGATTTTTTTGGCTCATTTCAAGCGCGAAACTCTCCTCTTTCGACTCATTTCATTCGGGTTTCTCGGAGATAAACGGTTCAGACGCTATATTCAAAATAGTGGAAGGGTATTTTTGATTTTTTAAAATTTCGTAGTTTTAAACCGCTGTATCTTATCTTCTAGTAGGCGTATTTAGGATTTTTTTGTCTCATTTC